>NC_069500.1:1444151304-1444154326 GCF_027579735.1 Bombina bombina | reverse complement strand
ACGGCTAGCGACCGGTAGGCATTTAATCCCTTAAGTGCTGAGCACATTACATGCAGTCTGTGCTGAGCACATTACAAGCAGTCTGTGCTGAGCACATTACAGTCGGTGCTGAGCACATTACAGTCAGTGCTGAGCACATTACAGTCAGTGCTGAGCACATTACAAGCAGTCAGTGCTGAGCACATTACAGTCAGTGCTGAGCACATTACAAGCAGTCAATGCTGAGCACATTACAGTCAGTGCTGAGCACATTACAAGCAGTCAGTGCTGAGCACATTACAAGCAATCAGTGCTGTGCACATTACAGTCAGTTCTGAGCACATTACAAGCAGTCAGTGCTGAGCACATTACAGTCAGTGCTGAGCACATTACAAGCAGTCAGTGCTGAATACATTACAGTCAGTTCTGAGCACATTACAAGCAATCAGTGCTGTGCACATTACAGTCAGTGCTGAGCACATTACAAGCAGTCAGTGCTGAGCACATTACAGACAGTCAGTGCTGAGCACATTACAAGCAGTCAGTGCTGAGCACATTACAAGCAGTCAGTGCTGAGCACATTACAGTCAGTCAGTGCTGAGCACATTACAAGCAGTCAGGGCTGAGTACATTACAGTCAGTCAGTGCTGAGTACATTACAAGCAGTCAGGGCTGAGCACATTACAAGCAATCAGTGCTGTGCACATTACAGTCAGTTCTGAGCACATTACAGTCAGTCAGTGCTGAGTACATTACAAGCAGTCAGGGCTGAGTACATTACAAGCAATCAGTGCTGTGCACATTACAGTCAGTTCTGAGCACATTACAAGCAGTCAGTGCTGAGCACATTACAGTCAGTGCTGAGCACATTACAGTCAGTGCTGAGCACATTACACGCAGTCAGTGCTGAGCACATTACACGCAGTCAGTGCTGAGCACATTAAAGTCAGTGCTGAGCACATTACAGTCAGTGCTGAGCACATTACAAGCAGTCAGTGCTGAGCACATTACGAGAAATCAGTGCTGAGCACATTACAAGCAGTCAGTGCTGAGTACATTACGAGAAATCAGTGCTGAGCACATTACGAGAAATCAGTGCTGAGCACATTACACGCAGTCAGTGCTGAGCACATTACGAGAAATCAGTGCTGAGCACATTACAAGCAGTCAGTGCTGAGCACATTACAAGCAGTCAGTGCTGAGCACATTACAAGCAGTCAGTGCTGAGTACATTACAAGCAATCAGTGCTGAGCACATTACAGTCAGTTATGAGCACATTACAAGCAGTCAGTGCTGAGCACATTACAGTCAGTGCTGAGCACATTACAGTCAGTGCTGAGCACATTACACGCAGTCAGTGCTGAGCACATTACAGTCAGTGCTGAGCACATTACAAGCAGTCAGTGCTGAGCACATTACAGTCAGTGCTGAGCACATTACAAGCAGTCAGTGCTGAGCACATTACAAACAGTCAGTGCTGAGCACATTACAGTCAGTGCTGAGCACATTACAAGCAGTCAGTGCTGAGAACATTACAGTCAGTGCTGAGCACATTACAGTCAGTGCTGAGCACATTACAAGAAATCAGTGCTGAGCACATTACAGTCAGTGCTGAGTACATTACAGTCAGTGCTGAGCACATTACAAGCAGTCAGTGCTGAGCACATTACAAGCAGTCAGTGCTGAGCACATTACAAGCAGTCAGTGCTGAGCATATTACAAGCAATCAGTGGTAAGCACATTACAAACAGTCAGTGCTGAGCACATTACAAGCAGTCAGTGCTGAGCACATTACAAGCAGTCAGTGCTGAGCACATTACAAGCAGTCTGTGCTGAGCACATTACAAGCAGTCAGTGCTGAGCACATTACAGTCGGTGCTGAGCACATTACAGTCAGTGCTGAGCACATTACAAGCAGTCTGTGCTGAGCACATTACAAGCAGTCAGTGCTGAGCACATTACAAGCAGTCAGTGCTGAGCACATTACAAGCAGTCAGTGCTGAGCACATTACAAGCAATCAGTGCTGTGCACATTACAGTCAGTTCTGAGCACATTACAAGCAGTCAGTGCTGAGCACATTACAGTCAGTGCTGAGCACATTACAGTCAGTGCTGAATACATTACAGTCAGTTCTGAGTACATTACAAGCAATCAGTGCTGTGCACATTACAGTCAGTGCTGAGCACATTACAAGCAGTCAGTGCTGAGCACATTACAGACAGTCAGTGCTGAGCACATTACAGACAGTCAGTGCTGAGCACATTACAAGCAGTCAGTGCTGAGCACATTACAGTCAGTCAGTGCTGAGCACATTACAGTCAGTCAGTGCTGAGCACATTACAGTCAGTGCTGAGCACATTACAGTCAGTGCTGAGCACATTGCAGTCATTGCTGAGCACATTACAGTCAGTGCTGAGCACATTACAGTCAGTGCTGAGCACATTACAGTCATTGCTGATCACATTACAGTCAGTGCTGAGCACATTACAGTCAGTGCTGATCACATTACAGTCAGTGCTGAGCACATTACAAGCAATCAGTGCTGTGCACATTACAGTCAGTGCTGAGCACATTACAAGCAATCAGTGCTGAGCACATTACAAGCAGTCAGTGCTGAGCACATTACAGTCAGTACTGAGCACATTACAGTCAGTTCTTAGCACATTACAGTCAGTGCTGAGCACATTACAGTCAGTGCTGAGCACATTACAGTCAGTGCTGAGCACATTACAGTCAGTGCTGAGCACATTACAAGCAGTCAGTGCTGAGCACATTACAGTCAGTGCTGAGCACATTACAGTCAGTTCTTAGCACATTACAGTCAGTGCTGAGCACATTACAGTCAGTGCTGAGCACATTACAGTCAGTGCTGAGCACATTACAGTCAGTGCTGAGCACATTACAGTCAGTGCTGCACACATTACAGTCAGTGCTGCACACATTACATGCAGTCAGTGCTGAGCACATTACAGTCATTGCTGATCACATTACAGTCAGTGCTGAGCACATTACAGTCAGTGCTGATCACATTACAAACAGTC
>NC_069500.1:1444113804-1444128804 GCF_027579735.1 Bombina bombina | reverse complement strand
ATGGCCATATTTCTATGAACCTGTATGCTCCGGTGTATGCAGGAGATATATTTTTGTATTGATGGCTGTCAGGGTAGATGTATGTATATCCCTATAATAATGTTGTTTGGGATAGATTTAGGAGGAGACAGAGATTAGTGCCTTTTACATAAAAAGATATGTTACATTAGAGGATAATTATGCTCGGTGTCCT
The DNA here is from genome assembly GCF_027579735.1 of Bombina bombina. Lineage (NCBI taxonomy): Eukaryota > Metazoa > Chordata > Amphibia > Anura > Bombinatoridae > Bombina > Bombina bombina. Next base: position 1,444,128,611 of record NC_069500.1, on the reverse strand, counting down.
AAATTTGATGGATGTGCTCGATGTCCTAAATTTAATAAATGTAATAGATAACTAACTATTATTACTATGACTCTGGAGAGCGTCCATTCAGACCATCACAATGTCTGATTTCAATGGTTAAAAGGTTTCTTAATCTACCCCTATGGAATTGGTCTTCAGTGTATATGAGACAAAAAATAAGAATCTGTACTAACAATTGTGGAGATCAAAAAGACCATATAGCCACTATCGGTCAGCCAATATTTCTGAGGATTAGTGGTCATATTGATGGTCACGCCGGTTGCTTTACTCACCTAGCTGTAACATAGCGTAAGGATAGAAATAAAAATAGAATTTCTGAGCCTGTGTATTTCTAGAGTTATAGACGTAGTTGACGTATTAGGGACGGTATAGATAAGAGGTACAATGATTGTCGATGGAGAGAACCTTTTGTTATAATATATGTGGGTCGATACAATTGACACTTCATCTGGGTGATCAGTTCCACGCTATAACATGTCAGAGCCGGGGTACCGAGATTTCAGGGATTTGGCAGGAGTATCTCAGCCTTTTGTTCCATTTCTGATGGTTAAACTCATCAGGTTGGAAGCTGTAACATGTTGATGCAATTGACGCTCAATCTGGGTGATCAGTTCCACGCTGTAATATGTCAGAGCCTGGATACAGAGAATTCTAGGGTTCGGCAGGGGTACATCAGCCTTTTATTCTTTTTCCGATGGTTGAACTCATCAAGTAGTTCAATCCCTCGTTGTGGTGAGTTTTGAAAGGATAACATTGGACTTACTTCTTGATGGTAGGTATTGTTTGGGGATTTTTGAAGTGTTCCAGGATAGTCAGGTATACATAAATTTTTGGAGTATTCCAGGAGAGTCAGGTATACCTGTGTGCATACGCATCAAATGAATTCCAGATCATTCTTCTGTCTTGAGACTATTCCTTATGGGCGTCCGCTGGTATTAAGTAGGTGGGAGAGATCCTCCTTGTTGTTTAGTCCTTTTAAAAAGGCAATTTTAAAAGTTTTTATTTGAAAGTAATAAATTTCACATTGATTGTAACAAATCATATCTAGATCCTTTAGTACACCTAGCCTCCGTTAGTTGGCGCCTGGGCCCCTCCTCATGAACTGAGAAAAGTCAAGCGTGCAGCTGCCAAAATGCCACTTGCCACCAGTTTGGCCATATTTCAGAGCTACAACATCACTGGAGTACCCAAAAGCACAAGGTGTGCAATACTCAGAGACATGGCCAAGGTAAGAAAGGCTGAAAGACGACCACCACTGAACAAGACACACAAGCTGAAACGTCAAGACTGGGCCAAGAAATATCTCAAGACTGATTTTTCTAAGGTTTTATGGACTGATGAAATGAGAGTGAGTCTTGATGGGCCAGATGGATGGGCCCGTGGCTGGATTGGTAAAGGGCAGAGAGCTCCAGTCCGACTCAGACGCCAGCAAGGTGGAAGTGGAGTACTGGTTTGGGCTGGTATCATCAAAGATGAGCTTGTGGGGCCTTTACGGTTTGAGGATGGAGTCAAGCTCAACTCCCAGTCCTACTGCCAGTTTCTGGAAGACACCTTCTTCAAGCAGTGGTACAGGAAGAAGTCTGCATCCTTCAAGAAAAACATGATTTTCATGCAGGACAATGCTCCATCACACGCGTCCAAGTACTCCACAGCGTGGCTGGCAAGAAAGGGTATAAAATAAGAAAATCTAATGACATGGCCTCCTTGTTCACCTGATCTGAACCCCATTGAGAACCTCTGGTCCATCATCAAATGTGAGATTTAGAAGGAGGGAAAACAGTACACCTCTCTGAACAGTGTCTGGGAGGCTGTGGTTGCTGCTGCACGCAATGTTGATGGTGAACAGATCAAAACACTGACAGAATCCATGGATGGCAGGCTTTTGAGTGTCCTTGCAAAGAAAGGTGGCTATATTGGTCACTGATTTGTTTTTGTTTTGTTTTTGAATGTCAGAAATGTATATTTGTGAATGTTGAGATGTTATATTGGTTTCACTGGTAAAAATAAATAATTGAAATGGGTATATATTTGTTTTTTGTTAAGTTGCCTAATAATTATGCACAGTAATAGTCACCTGCACACACAGATATCCCCCTAAAATAGCTATAACTAAAAACAAACTAAAAACTGCTTCCAAAACAATTCAGCTTTGATATTAATGAGTTTTTTGGGTTCATTGAGAACATGGTTGTTGTTCAATAATAAAATTAATCCTCAAAAATACAACTTGCCTAATAATTCTGTACTCCCTGTATATGTGTGTGTGTGTGTGTGTGTGTGTATGGATGTATATGTGTGTGTATGTGTATATATATATATATATGTGTGTTTTTGTGTATATATATATATATATATATATATATATATGTGTGTGTGTATATATATATATATATATATATATATATATATATATGTGTGTGTATATATATATATATATATATGTGTGTGTATATATATATATATATGTGTGTGTGTGTGTATATATATATATGTGTGTTTGTGTGTGTATATATGTGTGTGTGTGTGTGTGTGTATATATATATATATATATATATATATATATATGTGTGTGTGTATATATATATATATAACATAATTTATGTAAGAACTTATCTGATAAATTCATTTCTTTCATATTAGCAAGAGTCCATGAGCTAGTGACGTATGGGATATACATTCCTACCAGGAGGGGCAAAGTTTCCCAAACCTCAAAATGCCTATAAATACACCCCTCACCACACCCACAATTCAGTTTAACGAATAGCCAAGAAGTGGGGTGATAAAAAAGTGTGAAAGCATATAAAATAAGGAATTGGAATAATTGTGCTTTATACAAAATCATAACCACCACAAAAAAAGGGCGGGCCTCATGGACTCTTGCTAATATGAAAGAAATGAATTTATCAGGTAAGTTCTTACATAAATTATGTTTTCTTTCATGTAATTAGCAAGAGTCCATAAGCTAGTGACGTATGGGATAATGATTACCCAAGATGTGGATCTTCCACACAAGAGTCACTAGAGAGGGAGGGATAAAATAAAGACAGCCAATTCCTGCTGAAAATAATCCACACCCAAAATAAAGTTAATGAAAAACATAAGCAGAAGATTCAAACTGAAACCGCTGCCTGAAGTACTTTTCTACCAAAAACTGCTTCAGAAGAAGAAAATACATCAAAATGGTAGAATTTAGTAAAAGTATGCAAAGAGGACCAAGTTGCTGCTTTGCAAATCTGGTCAACCGAAGCTTCATTCCTAAACGCCCAGGAAGTAGAAACTGACCTAGTAGAATGAGCTGTAATCCTCTGAGGCGGAGTTTTACCCGACTCAACATAGGCAAGATGAATTAAAGATTTCAACCAAGATGCCAAAGAAATGGCAGAAGCTTTCTGGCCTTTTCTAGCACCGGAAAAAATAACAAATAGACTAGAAGTCTTTCGGAAAGACTTAGTAGCTTCAACATAATATTTCAAAGCTCTAACAACATCCAAAGAATGCAACGATTTCTCCTTAGAATTCTTAGGATTAGGACATAATGAAGGAACCACAATTTCTCTACTAATGTTGTTGGAATTCACAACTTTAGGTAAAAATTCAAAAGAAGTTTGCAACACCGCCTTATCCTGATGAAAAATCAGAAAAGGAGACTCACAAGAAAGAGCAGATAATTCAGAAACTCTTCTGGCAGAAGAGATGGCCAAAAGGAACAAAACTTTCCAAGAAAGTAATTTAATGTCCAATGAATGCATAGGTTCAAACGGAGGAGTTTGAAGAGCTCCCAGAACCAAATTCAAACTCCAAGGAGGAGAAATTGACTTAATGACAGGTTTTATACGAACCAAAGCTTGTACAAAACAATGAATATCAGGAACAATAGCAATCTTTCTGTGAAAAAGAACAGAAAGAGCAGAGATTTGACCTTTCAAGGAACTTGCGGACAAACCCTTATCTAAACCATCCTGAAGAAACTGTAAAATTCTCGGTATTCTAAAAGAATGCCAAGAAAAATGATGAGAAAGACACCAAGAAATATAAGTCTTCCAGACTCTATAATATATCTCTCTAGATACAGATTTACGAGCCTGTAACATAGTATTAATCACAGAGTCAGAGAAACCTCTTTGACCAAGAATCAAGCGTTCAATCTCCATACCTTTAAATTTAAGGATTTCAGATCCTGATGGAAAAAAGGACCTTGTGACAGAAGGTCTGGTCTTAACGGAAGAGTCCACGGTTGGCAAGAGGCCATCCGGACAAGATCCGCATACCAAAACCTGTGAGGCCATGCTGGAGCTACCAGCAAAACAAACGAGCATTCCTTCAGAATCTTGGAGATTACTCTTGGAAGAAGAACTAGAGGCGGAAAGATATAAGCAGGATGATACTTCCAAGGAAGTGATAATGCATCCACTGCCTCCGCCTGAGGATCCCGGGATCTGGACAGATACCTGGGAAGTTTCTTGTTTAGATGAGACGCCATCAGATCTATTTCTGGAAGTTCCCACATTTGAACAATCTGAAGAAATACCTCTGGGTGAAGAGACCATTCGCCCGGATGCAACGTTTGGCGACTGAGATAATCCGCTTCCCAATTGTCTATACCTGGGATATGAACCGCAGAGATTAGACAGGAGCTGGATTCCGCCCAAACCAAAATTCGAGATACTTCTTTCATAGCCAGAGGACTGTGAGTCCCTCCTTGATGATTGATGTATGCCACAGTTGTGACATTGTCTGTCTGAAAACAAATGAACGATTCTCTCTTCAGAAGAGGCCAAAACTGAAGAGCTCTGAAAATTGCACGGAGTTCCAAAATATTGATCGGTAATCTCACCTCCTGAGATTCCCAAACTCCTTGTGCCGTCAGAGATCCCCACACAGCTCCCCAATCTGTGAGACTTGCATCTGTTGAAATTACAGTCCAGGTCGGAAGCACAAAAGAAGCCCCCTGAATTAAACGATGGTGATCTGTCCACCACGTTAGAGAGTGTCGAACAATCGGTTTTAAAGATATTAATTGAGATATCTTTGTGTAATCCTTGCACCATTGATTCAGCATACAGAGCTGAAGAGGTCGCATGTGAAAACGAGCAAAGGGGATCGCGTCCGATGCAGCAGTCATAAGACCTAGAATTTCCATGCATAAGGCTACCGAAGGGAATGATTGTGACTGAAGGTTTCGACAAGCTGAAATCAATTTTAGACGTCTCTTGTCTGTTAAAGACAGAGTCATGGACACTGAATCTATCTGGAAACCCAGAAAAGTTACCCTTGTCTGAGGAATCAATGAACTTTTCGGTAAATTGATCCTCCAACCATGATCTTGAAGAAACAACACAAGTCGATTCGTATGAGATTCTGCTAAATGTAAAGACTGAGCAAGTACCAAGATATCGTCCAAATAAGGAAATACCACAATACCCTGTTCTCTGATTACAGACAGAAGGGCACCTTTGTAAAAATTCTTGGAGATGTAGCTAGGCCAAATGGCAGAGCCACAAACTGGTAATGCTTGTCCAGAAAAGAGAATCTCAGGAACTGATAATGATCTGGATGAATCGGAATATGCAGATGTTACAAACTGCTATTTGTGACTGGCCCTTTAAATGGAAGGTTGCCCTGCTTCCCTGGATTTTGGAGAAGCCTATTTGCCAGCCTCCTTCCTCATGACTATGGCCCCTGGAAGATTGTGCCCCTGAGAGTATATTGACTTTTGTTGGGTGTGTGTGGCCCTTTGGGAAACGTCTGGGGACATATTGTGACTCTGGTGAACAATGCCCCCTTTAAGACTATGTCCCCAGACCTGTGAAATGACTTGTCCCTGGCTTTCTCCCACTTGGTTCAGTTTCATTGTGTGCCATTAAGAGTTAAATTTTGTTCAGCTTCAAGAAACCTATTCTACATACAAGTCTGCTGGGATTAGCTCTAATTAGGTTTAGTGATCAACTTTCCCATTGTCTAATCAGACTAGTATTGATAAGGTGGACTGCATTGTTTTATTGTGTGTAATGTTATCTGCTGAAGTAAATGTTGTGGCCTGTCAAAGGGAGTGTCTCTCTATCTAATATCAAATGTGTGATGGGGGATTTTATGCCTCCCCCTGAGAGTGTCCTGTTTGCATGTAACCTCAATAAAAAGGAGGCTGTGTGCTCCAGCACATCAGACCTATTTTTGACCCTCTAACTTGCAGCTTTGACTCATGTTTGTAGGGGACAGCTTATAATCACTACAGGGATTGCTATGTTTTTCATACTCCCTTAGCTACAGGGATTGCTACAGAAGCAAGAGGTTCGCCTACTGGAGCCTGGTCGTAGGTCCAGGGCGCAGAGCAGACGGCGAGATACCAGCCCAGCAGCGGTGGTTCATATAGTCTGCATTACTGATGGTGGCTACGCAGCAGTTATAGTGTCCACGGTGCTGCTGCTCCTTTGGTGAGCGCTAGGAGCATCCTTTTCTACGGTCCAACTTCCAGCCAGCCTGGAGGCAACCGTAACATTTGGCGGCAGCGGTGGGATTGGCGTCCTAGCGCAAGGAGCAGCACCACAACAGCACTGGTATCGTAGGAGAGTTATTGAGGGCAACGCTAGCCACAGCGCAGCGTCCCTACCTACAGCAGCATGGAGCTGACAAGACACTATTCAGAACCCTGTGAAGAGCACCTCAACCTGATCCGTCGCTATGAGGGCGCGGATTTCGTTCCAGAGGTAAAGAGGCGGCTAGTCCGATATGGTCCAGACCCTGCACAGGAGGTAGTCAGTCGCATCATCCGGGAATTGGATACGGAGAACAAAGCGGCACGAGCCTTTGAGCGCCAACTGTGGAGTTTGAGGGTCTGGACACCTGGTCTCCAGCGAGAAAGTGAGTCACAGGGAGCGGAGAGCAACGACCTCCCTTCCCAGCGGCAGCCAGAGTTACAGGGAGAGGAGAGCAGCGACCTCCCTCCCCAGCGGCAGTATACTGTGCAGAGGGAAGAGACAACCAGTCCCCTTCCCCAGCCAGAGATACCAGAGGCAGCAGGCCTCATAGACTGGTCCTGGGAGGACCCCCAGCAGGCAGGTGGAGATGGGACCGCAGTCTCTCTACCGGCCCTACAGGGATGCTGGGCAGGTGGCCCAGATCCCCAGCGACAGACCCAGCTACAGGGAGGGGAGAGCATCGACCTCCCTCCCCAGCCGGAGTGTGCCTTCCAGGGAGAGGAGACAACCGGTCTCTCTCCCCAGCCGCAGCATGTTCCACAGGAAGCGGAGAGCATCGACCTCCCTTCCCAACGGCCACCGGAGTATCAGGAGGAGGAGGTAAGCCAATCTCCCCCTCCCCAGCTAACTCCTAACTTGGGCCCAGGGTTAACAGTGGAGATGTTAACCCCCACTGACCCCCACGTTCCCTTTGCCACCGGGCAGGACTATGCCCCAATTCCCCCAGCAGAAGAGCTGGCATCAGAACAGAGCGCTGCTGGCCTCTGCCCTACAGACCCCCTTGTTACAGGACTGGCCTGCAAACCCCTCACCCCAGCAGAAGCGCTGGCACCAGGGCAGAGTGCCGCTGGCTTCTGCCCCCCAAGTACCATCAGCTATTTGCACAGCTGCGCCAGGAAGGCAGAGGATGCTACACTTTCATCCTATAACCTGGAACCTACAGGCCAGTGCTACTTGTTGTGGGGGGGCTGCTTTGCTGCTAGTGTTTATTTGTGGGTGGGTTGCGAGACTAACTTAGGCACTGACCGACAGAAGGTCAGGTGCCTTGTTAGTCTCCCTCCAAAAGGGGAGATATGTTACAAACTGCTATTTGTGACTGGCCCTTTAAATGGAAGGTTGCCCTGCTTCCCTGGATTTTGGAGAAGCCTATTTGCCAGCCTCCTTCCTCATGACTATGGCCCCTGGAAGATTGTGCCCCTGAGAGTATATTGACTTTTGTTGGGTGTGTGTGGCCCTTTGGGAAACGTCTGGGGACATATTGTGACTCTGGTGAACAATGCCCCCTTTAAGACTATGTCCCCAGACCTGTGAAATGACTTGTCCCTGGCTTTCTCCCACTTGGTTCAGTTTCATTGTGTGCCATTAAGAGTTAAATTTTGTTCAGCTTCATGAAACCTATTCTACATACAAGTCTGCTGGGATTAGCTCTAATTAGGTTTAGTGATCAACTTTCCCATTGTCTAATCAGACTAGTATTGATAAGGTGGACTGCATTGTTTTATTGTGTGTAATGTTATCTGCTGAAGTAAATGTTGTGGCCTGTCAAAGGGAGTGTCTCTCTATCTAATATCAAATGTGTGATGGGGGATTTTATGCCTCCCCCTGAGAGTGTCCTGTTTGCATGTAACCTCAATAAAAAGGAGGCTGTGTGCTCCAGCACATCAGACCTATTTTTGACCCTCTAACTTGCAGCTTTGACTCATGTTTGTAGGGGACAGCTTATAATCACTACAGGGATTGCTATGTTTTTCATACTCCCTTAGCTACAGGGATTGCTACAGAAGCAAGAGGTTCGCCTACTGGAGCCTGGTCGTAGGTCCAGGGCGCAGAGCAGACGGCGAGATACCAGCCCAGCAGCGGTGGTTCATATAGTCTGCATTACTGATGGTGGCTACGCAGCAGTTATAGTGTCCACGGTGCTGCTGCTCCTTTGGTGGGCGCTAGGAGCATCCTTTTCTACGGTCCAACTTCCAGCCAGCCTGGAGGCAACCGTAACAGCAGATATGCATCCTGTAAATCTATTGTGGACATATAATGCCCTTGCTGAACAAAAGGCAAGATAGTCCTTACAGTTACCATCTTGAACGTTGGTATCCTTACATAACGATTCAATATTTTTAGATCCAGAACTGGTCTGAAGGAATTCTCCTTCTTTGGTACAATGAAGAGATTTGAATAAAACCCCATCCCCTGTTCCGGAACTGGAACTGGCATAATTACTCCAGCCAACTCTAGATCTGAAACACAATTCAGAAATGCTTGAGCTTTCACTGGATTTACTGGGACACGGGAAAGAAAAAATCTCTTTGCAGGAGGTCTCATCTTGAAACCAATTCTGTACCCTTCTGAAACAATGTTCTGAATCCAAAGATTGTGAACAGAATTGATCCAAATTTCTTTGAAAAAACGTAACCTGCCCCCTACCAGCTGAGTTGGAATGAGGGCCGCACCTTCATGTGGACTTAGAAGCAGGCTTTGCCTTTCTAGCAGGCTTGGATTTATTCCAGACCGGAGATGGTTTCCAAACTGAAACTGCTCCTGAGGATGAAGGATTAGGCTTTTGTTCTTTGTTGAAACGAAAGGAACGAAAACGATTATTAGCCCTGTTTTTACCCTTAGATTTTTTATCCTGTGGTAAAAAAGTTCCTTTCCCACCAGTAACAGTTGAGATAATAGAATCCAACTGAGAACCAAATAATTTGTTACCCTGGAAAGAAATGGAAAGTAGAGTTGATTTAGAAGCCATATCAGCATTCCAAGTCTTAAGCCATAAAGCTCTTCTAGCTAAAATAGCTAGAGACATAAACCTGACATCAACTCTGATAATATCAAAAATGGCATCACAGATAAAATTATTAGCATGCTGAAGAAGAATAATAATATCATGAGAATCATGATCTGTTACTTGTTGCGCTAAAGTTTCCAACCAAAAAGTTGAAGCTGCAGCAACATCAGCCAATGATATAGCAGGTCTAAGAAGATTCCCTGAACACAGATAAGCTTTTCTTAGAAAGGATTCAATTTTCCTATCTAAAGGATCCTTAAACGAAGTACCATCTGACGTAGGAATAGTAGTACGTTTAGCAAGGGTAGAAATAGCCCCATCAACTTTAGGGATTTTGTCCCAAAATTCTAATCTGTCAGACGGCACAGGATATAATTGCTTAAAACGTTTAGAAGGAATAAATGAATTACCCAATTTATCCCATTCTTTGGAAATTACTGCAGAAATAGCATTAGGAACAGGAAAAACTTCTGGAATAACCACAGGAGATTTAAATACCTTATCTAAACGTTTAGAATTAGTATCAAGAGGACCAGAATCCTCTATTTCTAAAGCAATTAGTACTTCTTTAAGTAAAGAACGAATAAATTCCATTTTAAATAAATATGAAGATTTATCAGCATCAATCTCTGAGACAGAATCCTCTGAACCGGAAGAGTCATCAGAATCAGAATGATGATGTTCATTTAAAAATTCATCTGTAGGGAGAGAAGTTTTAAAAGATTTTTTACGTTTACTAGAAGGAGAAATAACAGACATAGCCTTCTTGATGGATTCAGAAACAAAATCTCTTATGTTATCAGGAACATTCTGCACCTTAGATGTTGAAGGAACTGCAACAGGCAATGGTACTTTACTAAAGGAAATATTATCTGCATTAACAAGTTTGTCATGACAATTAATACAAACAACAGCCGGAGGAATAGCTACCAAAAGTTTACAGCAGATACACTTAGCTTTGGTAGATCCAGCACTAGACAGCGATTTTCCTGTAGTATCTTCTGACTCAGATGCAACGTGAGACATCTTGCAATATGTAAGAGAAAAAACAACATATAAAGCAAAATTGATCAAATTCCTTAAATGACAGTTTCAGGAATGGGAAAAAATGCCAAAGAACAAGCTTCTAGCAACCAGAAGCAATGAAAAATGAGACTTAAATAATGTGGAGACAAAAGCGACGCCCATATTTTTTAGCGCCAAATAAGACGCCCACATTATTTGGCGCCTAAATGCTTTTGGCGCCAAAAATGACGCCACATCCGGAACGCCGACATTCTTGGCGCAAAATAACGTCAAAAAATGACGCAACTTCCGGCGACACGTATGACGCCGGAAACGGAAAAGAATTTTTGCGCCAAAAAAGTCCGCGCCAAGAATGACGCAATAAAATGAAGCATTTTCAGCCCCCGCGAGCCTAACAGCCCACAGGGAAAAAAACATAATTTATGCTTACCTGATAAATTTATTTCTCTTGTAGTGTATCCAGTCCACGGATCATCCATTACTTATGGGATATTAACTCCTCCCCAACAGGAAGTGCAAGAGGATTCACCCAGCAGAGCTGCTATATAGCTCCTCCCCTAACTGCCATTACCAGTCATTCGACCGAAAACATGCAGAGAAAGGAAAACCATAGGGTGCAGTGGTGACTGTAGTTTAATGGAAAAATTACCTGCCTTAAAGTGACAGGGCGGGCCGTGGACTGGATACACTACAAGAGAAATAAATTTATCAGGTAAGCATAAATTATGTTTTCTCTTGTTAAGTGTATCCAGTCCACGGATCATCCATTACTTATGGGATACCAATACCAAAGCTAAAGTACACGGATGACGGGAGGGACAGGCAGGCTCTTTATACGGAAGGAACCACTGCCTGAAGAACCTTTCTCCCAAAAACAGCCTCCGAAGAAGCAAAAGTGTCAAATTTGTAAAATTTGGAAAAAGTATGAAGAGAAGACCAAGTTGCAGCCTTGCAAATCTGTTCAACAGAAGCCTCATTCTTAAAGGCCCAAGTGGAAGCCACAGCTCTAGTAGAATGTGCTGTAATTCTTTCAGGAGGCTGCTGTCCAGCAGTCTCATAGGCTAACCGTATTATGCTACGAAGCCAAAAGGAGAGAGAGGTAGCCGAAGCTTTTTGACCTCTCCTCTGACAAGAATAAACGACAAACAGGGAAGACGTTTGTCGAAAATCCTTAGTTGCCTGTAGATAAAATTTCAGGGCACGGACTACATATAGATTGTGTAGCAGACGTTCCTTTTTCGAAGAAGGATTAGGACACAAAGATGGAACCACAATCTCTTGATTGATATTCCTGTTAGTGACCACCTTAGGTAGGAACCCAGGTTTAGTACGCAGAACTACCTTGTCTGAATGAAAAATCAGATAAGGAGAATCACAATGTAAGGCAGATAGCTCAGAGACTCTTCGAGTCGAGGAAATCGCCATTAAAAACAGAACTTTCCAAGATAACAACTTGATATCAATGGAATGAAGGGGTACAAACGGAACCCCCTGTAAAACATTAAGAACTAAGTTCAAACTCCATGGTGGAGCAACAGTTTTAAACACAGGCTTGATCCTAGCTAAAGCCTGACAAAAAGCTTGAACGTCCGGAACTTCTGACAGACGTTTGTGTAAAAGAATGGACAGAGCTGAAATCTGTCCCTTTAAGGAACTAGCGGATAAACCCTTTTCTAAACCTTCTTGTAGAAAAGACAATATCCTCGGAATCCTAACCTTACTCCATGAGTAACTCTTGGATTCGCACCAATATAAGTATTTGCGCCATATCTTATGGTAAATCTTTCTGGTAACAGGCTTCCTAGCCTGTATTAAGGTATCAATAACTGACTCAGAAAAACCACGTTTTGATAAAATCAAGCGTTCAATTTCCAAGCAGTCAGCTTCAGAGAAATTAGATTTTGATGTTTGAAGGGACCCTGGATCAGAAGGTCCTGTTTCAGAGGTAGCGACCAAGGTGGACAGGATGACATGTCCACTAGATCTGCATACCAAGTCCTGCGTGGCCATGCAGGCGCTATTAGAATCACTGATGCTCTCTCCTGTTTGATTCTGGCAATCAATCGAGGAAGCATCGGGAAGGGTGGAAACACATAAGCCATCCCGAAGGTCCAAGGTGCTGTCAAAGCATCTATCAGAACCGCTCCCGGATCCCTGGATCTGGACCCGTAACGAGGAAGCTTGGCGTTCTGTCGAGACGCCATGAGATCTATCTCTGGTTTGCCCCAACGTCGAAGTATTTGGGCAAAGACCTCCGGATGAAGTTCCCACTCCCCCGGATGAAAAGTCTGACGACTTAAGAAATCCGCCTCCCAGTTCTCCACTCCCGGGATGTGGATTGCTGACAGGTGGCAAGAGTGAGACTCTGCCCAGCGAATTATCTTTGATACTTCCATCATTGCTAGGGAGCTTCTTGTCCCTCCCTGATGGTTGATGTAAGCTACAGTCGTGATGTTGTCCGACTGAAACCTGATGAACCCCCGAGTTGTTAACTGGGGCCAAGCCAGAAGGGCATTGAGAACTGCTCTCAATTCCAGAATGTTTATTGGTAGGAGACTCTCCTCCTGATTCCATTGTCCCTGAGCCTTCAGAGAATTCCAGACAGCGCCCCAACCTAGTAGGCTGGCGTCTGTTGTTACAATTGTCCAGTCCGGCCTGCTGAATGGCATCCCCCTGGACAGATGTGGCCGAGAAAGCCACCATAGAAGAGAATTTCTGGTCTCTTGATCCAGATTCAGAGTAGGGGACAAGTCTGAGTAATCCCCATTCCACTGACTTAGCATGCACAATTGCAGCGGTCTGAGATGTAGGCGTGCAAAGGGTACTATGTCCATTGCTGCTACCATTAAGCCGATCACCTCCATGCATTGAGCTACTGACGGGTGTTGAATGGAATGAAGGACACGGCATGCATTTTGAAGCTTTGTTAACCTGTCTTCTGTCAGGTAAATCTTCATTTCTACAGAATCTATAAGAGTCCCCAAGAAGGGAACTCTTGTGAGTGGAAAGAGAGAACTCTTCTTTTCGTTCACCTTCCATCCATGCGACCTTAGAAATGCCAGTACTAACTCTGTATGAGACTTGGCAGTTTGAAAGCTTGAAGCTTGTATCAGAATGTCGTCTAGGTACGGAGCTACCGCAATTCCTCGCGGTCTTAGTACCGCCAGAAGAGCACCCAGAACCTTTGTGAAGATTCTCGGAGCCGTAGCCAATCCGAATGGAAGAGCTACAAACTGGTAATGCCTGTCTAGAAAGGCAAACCTTAGATACCGGTAATGATCTTTGTGAATCGGTATGTGAAGGTAAGCATCCTTTAAATCCACTGTGGTCATGTACTGACCCTTTTGGATCATGGGTAAAATTGTCCGAATAGTTTCCATTTTGAACGATGGAACTCTTAGGAATTTGTTTAGGATCTTTAAATCCAAGATTGGCCTGAAAGTTCCCTCTTTTTTGGGAACCACAAACAGATTTGAGTAAAACCCTTGTCCTGACTAATAAAAGAACTTGTACGCAGCGTAGAAACGCCTCTTTCTTTATTTGGTTTGTTGACAACCTTGACAGATGAAATCTCCCTCTTGGGGGAGAGAATTTGAAGTCTAGAAGGTATCCCTGAGATATGATCTCTAACGCCCAGGGATCCTGGACATCTCTTGCCCAAGCCTGGGCGAAGAGAGAAAGTCTGCCCCCCACTAGATCCGTTCCCGGATCGGGGGCCCTCGATTCATGCTGTCTTAGGGGCAGCAGCAGGTTTCCTGGCCTGCTTGCCCTTGTTCCAGGACTGGTTAGGTCTCCAGCCTTGTCTGTAGCGAGCAACAGCTCCTTCCTGTTTTGGTGCAGAGGAAGTTGATGCTGCTCCTGCTTTGAAATTACGAAAGTAACGAAAATTAGACTGTCTAGCCTTAGGTTTGGCTCTGTCTTGAGGCAGGGCATGGCCTTTACCTCCTGTAATGTCAGCGATAATTTCTTTCAACCCGGGCCCGAATAAGGTCTGCCCTTTGAAAGGTATATTAAGCAATTTAGATTTAGAAGTAACGTCAGCTGACCAGGATTTTAGCCACAGTGCTCTGCGTGCCTGAATGGCGAATCCGGAATTCTTAGCCGTAAGTTTAGTTAAATGTACTACGGCATCTGAAATAAATGAGTTAGCTAACTTAAGGGCTTTAAGCTTGTGTGTAATCTCATCTAATGGAGCTGATTCAAGTGTCTCTTCCAGAGACTCAAACCAAAATGCTGCTGCAGCCGTGACAGGCGCAATGCATGCAAGAGGTTGCAATATA
>NC_069500.1:1444106304-1444108804 GCF_027579735.1 Bombina bombina | reverse complement strand
TCTAAATAGTCTACACTTTCATCAGAGTTATAATGTGTAAATTGTAAATTATTTTTATTGTCATTCAGGTATTTTATAAATTCTTCTATGCTAGTTGTGTCTTTATTCCAGACGATCAAAAGATCGTCTATAAATCTGGTATAGAAACAAATCTTAGATAGAAAGGGATTATTGCTAGTAAACACTTTATTAAGTTCAAAATATCCCAAATATAAGTTAGCATACGAGGGGGCGAATTTCGCCCCCATCGCTGTGCCCTGATTTTGGACATAATAAGTCCCTTCAAAAAGAAAGTAATTATGGCTCAGAAGGAACCTCACAATATCAACAATATAATCTATAAAGCCTGATTCAAAATTAGTATGAATATGTAACATTTCCCTGAGGGCCACAAGAACCTCTCTGTGAGGTATACAGGAGTATAGAGATACCACATCTACAGTTAAAAAAGTAAGGTTATCTGACCAATCTAGATGTTCCAGTTTTCTAAGTAAATGTTTGGTATCTCTCAGATATCCTGGCAAATTTTTAACAATTGGCTGTAAAAAATCATCAACCCATTTGCCTAAATTTTCCCCTATAGTACCTATAGTGGAAATAATGGGCCTTCCTGGCGGATTAAGCCTAGACTTATGGATTTTCGGAAGATGTTTAAAAACTGATATTGTTGGACTTTCATTAATAAAACATTCTGCCTGTGTACGTGTAAGATAATTTAGGTGGATACCTTCATCTAAGAGCATTTTAAGTTCCCTATTAAACTTCTCAGTGGGGTTAAATGTAAGTTTGCGATATGTTTCCCTGTCAGACAACTGTCTTTCAGCTTCTTGAACATAAGCTACTCTATCTTGCACAACAATAGTGCCCCCTTTGTCAGATTTTGATATCACCACATTTTTATTATCTTTAATTTGCTTAAGTGCAGCTCTTTCTCTGTATGACAAGTTATCCCAACTTTTTTTCTTTTTATTTTCACAATTTACTTTAATATTATAAAGTTGTGTTAATTCATCTTCTACTACTGTGTGGAATACTTCTATAAGGTCCCCTCTTGCATGAACCGGGTAGAAGTGACTAGTGTGGCCTATCTTGCATTGAGAGCTAGGTATACTTAAGTTGCTCTGATTGTATCTTGAACTTTCGCTGTTTAGCAATCTCAAGCTATTGGTATCACATAATTCTTCAAATGACAAACTTTCAAGATTTTTAGTAATGACTTCGCTATTGGACATATCATTAGAGCTAGTGTTAGTAGGATTTTCTTCAATGGATTGTGGATCCTCATTAAAGAAATGTCTCCTCAGGGTTATCTTCCTTACAAATTTATTAAGATCTATTATAGTGTCAAATAAGTTCATATTTCTATCCGGGGAGAAACCCATCCCTTTTGAAAGGGCAGTCTCTTGTATTTTAGTTAGCGGGTATGATGATAAATTGACAACATTTAATTGCTCTTCTCTTTTGTAGCCCTGGTCAGCCTGCTCGGATATTTTGCCTTTGGCTCCTCCTCTTTTTTCTTTTTTATTCTCTTTGGATCTCCATCTTTTACTTTATCTTCAGTGCCTGGTGTTTTCGGGGTAATCCCCAGATCAACCAAAGATCTATGACTTGCATTATCTTTAGATCTTGCTCCCATTTTATCGCTCTCATAGCTGCTGCAAATCGGAGTGGAGGATTTTGGACTATAGGCATATGTGCTCCCCTCAGCATCCGAGAACGTCACTTTTCTCTGATCTTCCTTGTTTGTTGCTTCCCCTTGTGAGTCCATTCTTTTTCCTTTTTGTTTACTGTGATGGTTCTTTCTTTTGTTTTTATTTTTATGTTTAATCGTGGTGTTTGGTTGCAATCCAGTACTCCAACTATAAACGACATCCAAATCGTAATCTTTACAGTCTCTATGGTATTTTCCTAATTTCTTATTCACTATTTCATTATCAATCCTTTCTGTAGTATCTTTCAGTTGTTTTGTATAGTCCTCAAATCTTTCATCATCCTTGAGGTCATCTATCTGTATTTGGAGTTCAGCTAGCTCACACAGAATTTGTTCTCTTTCTTTTGTTCTCCTTTTTAGCAGTTGTTTCATGAGGACCACAGAACAATCTGTTAAATTTTGATTCCACTCTTTCATGAAATCAGTATCTAATTTTTCCGCTGCAGGATACTTTTTCATTCTGAGTCCCCTTGGTATTTTGTTTTCTGTGATATATAATTGTAAAAATTCCATTTCCCACCATGTTTTTAGTTCCTTAATGGTTAACTTTTCTTTTTGTGAAAATAGTGTGCTCAAATCGACAGGTGTGTGTATAGGAGCGGTGTCCCCTTTAATAAGTGAATCAAGTTTTGCTCGTCTATTTGTGATTTCTTCCTGATCCATGGTTAGGATACACCAATATTCAAGTATCCACACTAAATGCTAAATGCTAACACAGTCTTGTGCAAAAAGGAGAATTTTTTTCATGCATAGACATACAAACTCATGCACCCTGTGTTGCAGACCACG
>NC_069500.1:1444098804-1444101304 GCF_027579735.1 Bombina bombina | reverse complement strand
ATTCATTGCATTCTCACCTTAAAGCTAAGACGATCAAAAAAATTAGAGATGGCAAATATGTGCACATTTTCTATTTGTAGCTGGAGGCCCATAAGGCCAAGGAGCGGAGCGAGGACGGCTCCGGTCCAAAAAAGGTCAAGAGACCGGAGACAATGGACGAGTGGCGCACGTGCTTTAGGGTTTTGGCTTCTTGCCTGGTAGAGGCAAAGCCGGAGCTGTGTGTTGACGTGTTAAAATATATGGAAACTATTGAGTTTGTCCATAAGACGTATAAGGAGGGGGTGTGGCGGTCTTATGACGCGGATTATAGACGTAAGATGGTGGGGAACCCTTTGCTGACCTTTGGCACCATGGATGTGCATTTATGGCAGCGCTTGGGTTCGGAGCGCTCCCCCTCCCCCCCTTCAGGTGCAAGGGCCGGGGGGAGTAAGCAGATGGGAGGAGTCAAGAGAAAAGGGCGAGAGTGTTGGAAGTTTAATGACGGGAAGTGTGACCGAGGAGCGAGCTGCTCCTTTCGACACTCCTGCATATACTGCGGAGCTGGTCACCCAGGGACCGAATGTGCTAGCCGAAAAGAGATGGGGGGCCGCGGAGCCGGCAGGGGGGCTGCTTGGGCGAAGGGCACCAACGCCGTTGAGGGTGGCCGCCCTTGAGCCATGGCTCAGGGCATACCCGGACAGGAGGGCGGGGGAGCTTCTCCTGGCCGGGCTGCGCGAGGGTTTCCTCATTCCGGTGGTAGGTCTGGTGATTGGGGCGCATCAGAAGCGGAACCTCAAGTCAGCGTATGACTACCCTGACGTAGTGAGGGATAAACTGGGCAAAGAACTGAGTTTAGGTCGGATGGTGGGCCCCTTTCAGGAGCCGCCCATTGAGGGTTTGGTGGTCTCCCCATTGGGGGTTGTTCCGAAGAAGGAAGCGGGGAAATTCCGGTTGATTCAGCATCTATCATACCCGAAAGGTAATTCGGTCAATGATGCAATCAACCCGGAGGTTAGCTCAGTTTTTTATCAGTCGTTTGACCAAGCAATGGTTTTGGTGCAACAGGCTGGTGTTGGGGCACTCTTGGCGAAGCTCGATATTGAGTCAGCCTTCCGCTTGTTGCCTATTCACCCAGCATCCTTTCGGTTGATGGGATACTGGTTCGAAGGTGCTTACTATGTAGATCGTTGTCTCCCGATGGGTTGCTCGGTCTCATGCGCATTTTTCGAGATGTTCAGCACATTCCTGCACTGGGCTGTGTTTTCGGAAGCGCGGGGTGGGCTTATAGCCCATTACCTGGACGATTTTCTGCTAATCGGCAGAGCTGGATCGTCTGAGTGCGCGCGGCTCATGTCAGTGATGAGAGCCCTATTTGCGCGTTTTGGGGTCCCATTGGCGGAGGACAAGACCCAGGGGCCATGCACTTGCCTGACGTTTCTGGGTATCGAGATCGATACTGTAGAAAGGCAGTGCAGGTTGCCAAAGGATAAGGTGGTTCGAATGCTGGCCGCGGTTTCTTCGGCTGCGGCGGCTGACCGGCTCTCGATAAAAGAGTTGCAGTGTTTACTGGGTTTGCTCAATTTCGCGTGCAAAGTTATCCCGATGGGCAGAGTATTCAACAGGAGGTTGGAGGGCCCTCTAAATGGGGATAGCGGAAGCCGCAAGTCGTGTCCGGTGTCTACAGATATGAAGGAGGATTTGAGAATCTGGGAGTTGTTCCTGGAGGATTTCAATGGGGTCTTGTTATGGAGGCAAGTGAGGACATCTAGTCAGGCTCTGCATCTGTTCACGGACGCGGCGGGAGCAAAGGGTTATGGGGCTTACTTCAACGGCGCCTGGAGTGCCGGGGCGTGGCCTGGGGCCTGGGTTGAGAGGGGATGGACCAGGAACCTTACACTCCTGGAGTCGTTCCCTATTGTTGTAGCCATTGAGTTATGGGGGCGGCAATTAGCAAACCAGAATGTAATATTCTGGTGTGACAATCTGAGCGTCGTGTTTGCTATCAACAATCTTTCAGCCTCTTCCCCTATTGTGGTGCGTTACCTTCGTTGGGTGGTGCTACGGTGCTTGCAGCACAACATTGACTTTACGGCGCGGCATGTGCCTGGGGTTGATAACGTATTGGCAGACGCGTTGTCGCGAGGCCAATGGGAGGCATTCAGGAAGTTGGCACCAAGGGCAGCAAAGGTTGGTACTCCTTGTCCTTCCTTTCTTTGGCAGGTGGCGGAAGGGGGGACGTGCTGACTTCGATGGTTCAGGCGTCACTGGCACCTGCTACCTGGAAGGCCTACGGCAAGTACTGGGCGGAATGGGAAGTCTTCCTCAAGGGTAAGGGCGTCCCGGTGGAATCCGGATCGCCAGCTTTGTTGATTGAGTGGATGGTGTGTTTGAAGGGAGGTGGCTGTAGGAAAGGATCCATGCAGGGAAGGCTAGCTGCTTTATCCTTCTTTGCCAAATGGAGGGGTATCCAGGATGGGACGAATGCTTTCCTGGTTAGGCAGGTAATGAAAGGTTGGGGTAG
>NC_069500.1:1443703922-1443723705 GCF_027579735.1 Bombina bombina | reverse complement strand
CACACACTGTACCTCTGTTTATATCCTGTACACACACAACACTGTACCTCTGTTTATATCCTGTACAACACACACAACACTGTACCTCTGTATATATCCTGTACACACACACACTGTACCTCTGTTTATATCCTGTACACACTCACACACTGTACCTCTGTATATATCCTGTACACACACACACTGTACCTCTGTTTATATCCTGTACACACACACACACACTGTACCTCTGTATATATCCTGTACACACGCACACACTGTACCTCTGTATATATCCTGTACACACGCACACACTGTACCTCTGTTTATATCCTGTACACACGCACACACTGTACCTCTGTATATATCCTGTACACACGCACACTGTACCTCTGTATATATCCTGTACACACACACACACTGTACCTCTGTTTATATCCTGTACACACACACACACTGTACCTCTGTTTATATCCTGTACACACTCACACACTGTACCTCTGTTTATATCCTGTACACACGCACACACTGTACCTCTGTTTATATCCTGTACACACGCACACACTGTACCTCTGTTTATATCCTGTACACACGCACACACTGTACCTCTGTTTATATCCTGTACACACGCACACACTGTACCTCTGTTTATATCCTGTACACACACACACACACACTGTACCTCTGTTTATATCCTGTACACACGCACACACTGTACCTCTGTTATATCCTGATACACACACACACTAGTCCTCTGTATAGGTATCCACACACACACACTGTACCTCTGTATATATCCTGTACACACACACACACACTGTACCTCTGTTTATATCCTGTACACACGCACACACTGTACCTCTGTATATATCCTGTACACACACACACACACTGTACCTCTGTATATATCCTGTACACACGCACACACTGTACCTCTGTATATATCCTGTACACACACACACACTGTACCTCTGTTTATATCCTGTACACACACGCACACACTGTACCTCTGTTTATATCCTGTACACACACACACACTGTACCTCTGTATATATCCTGTACACACACACACACACACACACTGTACCTCTGTTTATATCCTGTACACACACACACTGTACCTCTGTATATATCCTGTACACACACACACACACACTGTACCTCTGTATATATCCTATACACACGCACACACTGTACTCTGTATATATCCTGTACACACGCACACACTGTACCTCTGTATATATCCTGCACACACTGTACCTCTGTTTATATCCTGTACACACGCACACACTGTACCTCTGTATATATCCTGTACACACGCACACACTGTACCTCTGTCTATATCCTGTACACACACACACACTGTACCTCTGTATATATCCTGTACACACGCACACATTGTACCTCTGTTTATATCCTGTACACACACACACACTGTACCTCTGTTTATATCCTGTACACACGCACACACACTGTACCTCTGTATATATCCTGTACACACACACACTGTACCTCTGTTTATATCCTGTACACACACGCACACACTGTACCTCTGTATATTATCTCTGTACGACACACATACACACTGTACCTCTGTATATATCCTGTACACCACACACACTGTACCTCTGTTTATATCCTGTACACACACACTCAGCACTGTACCTCATGTATATATCCTGTACACACAGCAAACACTGTACCTCTGTTTATATCCTGTACACAAGCACACACACTGTACCATCTGTATATAACCTGTACACCACGCACACACACTGTACCTCTGTTTAAATCTGTTACACAGCACACACACACTGTACCTCTGTTTATATTCCGTGTACACACACAAAATCCACACTGTTACCCTCTGTTATACTCCTGTACACCGATCACACACACTGTACCTCGTGTATATCCTGTACACACAGCACACTCTGTACTCTGTATATATCCTGTACACACACACACACTGTACCGTCTGTATATTATCCTGTACACACACAACAACCACCACTCTGTTACCTCTGTTATATCCTGTACACACACACACACTGTACCTCTGTTTATATCCTGTACACACGCACACACTGTACCTCTGTATATATCCTGTACACACACACACACTGTACCTCTGTATATATCCTGTACACACGCACACACTGTACCTCTGTTTATATCCTGTACACACGCACACTGTACCTCTGTATATATCCTGTACACACACACTGTACCTCTGTATATATCCTGTACACACACACACACTGTACCTCTGTATATATCCTGTACACACACACACACTGTACCTCTGTTTATATCCTGTACACACGCACACACTGTACCTCTGTTTATATCCTGTACACACTCACACACTGTACCTCTGTTTATATCCTGTACACACACACACACTGTACCTCTGTTTATATCCTGTACACACACACACACTGTACCTCTGTTTATATCCTGTACACACGCACACACTGTACCTCTGTTTATATCCTGTACACACTCACACACTGTACCTCTGTATATATCCTGTACACACACACACACTGTACCTCTGTATATATCCTGTACACACACACACACACACACTGTACCTCTGTATATATCCTGTACACACACACACACTGTACCTCTGTATATATCCTGTACACACACAACACTGTACCTCTGTATATATCCTGTATCACCACAACACACTGTACCTCTGTATATATCCTGTACACACGCACACACTGTACCTCTGTATATATCCTGTACACACGAACACACTGTACCTCTGTTTATATCCTGTACACCAGCACTACCTGTACCTCTGTTATAATCCTGTACACACGACACACACTGTACCTCTGTATATATCCTGTACACACACACACACTGTACCTCTGTTTATATCCTGTACACACACACAACACTGTACCGTCTGCTATATATCCTGTACACACGCACACACTGTACCTCTGTATATATCCTGTACACGCAACTGTACCTCTGTTTATATCCTGTTAACACCACGACCTGTACCTCTGTATATATCCTGTACACACGCACACACACTGTAACCTCTGTATATATCCTGTACACACGCACACACTGTACCTCTGTTTATATCCTGTACACACACACACACTGTACCTCTGTTTATATCCTGTACACACACACACACTGTACCTCTGTTTATATCCTGTACACACGCACACACTGTACCTCTGTTTATATCCTGTACACACACACACACTGTACCTCTGTTTATATCCTGTACACACACACACTGTACCTCTGTATATATCCTGTACACACACACTGTACCTCTGTATATATCCTGTACACACACACACACTGTACCTCTGTTTATATCCTGTACACACACACACACACACTGTACCTCTGTTTATATCCTGTACACACACACACACTGTACCTCTGTATATATCCTGTACACACACACACACACACTGTACCTCTGTTTATATCCTGTACACACACACACACTGTACCTCTGTTTATATCCTGTACACACACACACTGTACCTCTGTTTATATCCTGTACACACACACACACTGTACCTCTGTTTATATCCTGTACACACACACACACACTGTACCTCTGTATATATCCTGTACACACTCACACACTGTACCTCTGTTTATATCCTGTACACACACACACACACACTGTACCTCTGTTTATATCCTGTACACACGCACACACTGTACCTCTGTATATATCCTGTACACACACACACTGTACCTCTGTTTATATCCTGTACACACGCACACACACTGTACCTCTGTATATATCCTGTACACACACACACACACTGTACCTCTGTATATATCCTGTACACACACACACACTGTACCTCTGTATATATCCTGTACACACGCACACACACTGTACCTCTGTATATATCCTGTACACACACACACACTGTACCTCTGTATATATCCTGTACACACACACACTGTACCTCTGTATATATCCTGTACACACGCACACACTGTACCTCTGTTTATATCCTGTACACACGCACACTGTACCTCTGTATATATCCTGTACACACACACTGTACCTCTGTATATATCCTGTACACACACACACACTGTACCTCTGTATATATCCTGTACACACACACACACTGTACCTCTGTTATATCCTGTACACACGCACACACTGTACCTCTGTTTATATCCTGTACACACGCACACACTGTACCTCTGTTTATATCCTGTACACACACACACACTGTACCTCTGTTTATATCCTGTACACACACACACACTGTACCTCTGTTTATATCCTGTACACACGCACACACTGTACCTCTGTATATATCCTGTACACACGCACACACTGTACCTCTGTTATATTCCTGTACACACGCACACACTGTACTCTGTTTATATCCTGTACACACACACACTGTACCTCTGTATATATCCTGTACACACACACACACTGTACCTCTGTATATATCCTGTACACACACACACACACTGTACCTCTGTTTATATCCTGTACACACACACACACACTGTACCTCTGTATATATCCTGTACACACGCACACTGTACCTCTGTTTATATCCTGTACACACACACACTGTACCTCTGTTTATATCCTGTACACACCACACCACACTGTACCTCTGTATATATCCTGTACACACGCACACACTGTACCTCTGTATATATCCTGTACACACACACACACTGTACCTCTGTATATATCCTGTACACACGCACACACTGTACCTCTGTTTATATCCTGTACACACACACACACACTGTACCTCTGTTATATCCAGTACACACGCACACACTGTACCTCTGTTTATATCCTGTACACACGCACACACTGTACCTCTGTTTATATCCTGTACACACGCACACACTGTACCTCTGTTTATATCCTGTACACACACACACTGTACCTCTGTTTATATCCTGTACACACACACACACTGTACCTCTGTATATATCCTGTACACACACACACACACACACTGTACCTCTGTTTATATCCTGTACACACACACACTGTACCTCTGTTTATATCCTGTACACACACACACACACTGTACCTCTGTTTATATCCTGTACACACACACACACTGTACCTCTGTATATATCCTGTACACACACACACACACTGTACCTCTGTTTATATCCTGTACACACACACTGTACCTCTGTTTATATCCTGTAACACACACCACACTGTACCTCTGTTTATATCCTGTACACACGCACACACTCTGATACCTCTGTATATATCCTGTACACAACACACACACACACTGTACCTCTGTATATATCCTGTACACACACACACACTGTAACTCTGTATATATCCTGTACACACACACACACACTGTACCTCTGTATATATCCTGTACACACACACACACTGTACCTCTGTATATATCCTGTACACACACGCACACTGTACCTCTGTATATATCCTGTACACACACACACACACTGTACCTCTGTATATATCCTGTACACACCCACACTGTACCTCTGTTTATATCCTGTACACACACACACACTGTACCTCTGTATATATCCTGTACACACACACACTGTACCTCTGTTTATATCCTGTACACACACACGCACACACTGTACCTCTGTATATATCCTGTACACACACACACACTGTACCTCTGTTTATATCCTGTACACACACACACACACTGTACCTCTGTATATATCCTGTACACACACACACACTGTACCTCTGTTTATATCCTGTACACACACACACTGTACCTCTGTTTATATCCTGTACACACGCACACACTGTACCTCTGTTTATATCCTGTACACACGCACACACACTGTACCTCTGTATATATCCTGTACACACACGCACACACTGTACCTCTGTTTATATCCTGTACACACACACACACTGTACCTCTGTATATATCCTGTACACACACGCACACACTGTACCTCTGTTTATATCCTGTACACACACACACACTGTACCTCTGTATATATCCTGTACACACACACACACACTGTACCTCTGTATATATCCTGTACACACACACTGTACCTCTGTATATATCCTGTACACACACACTGTACCTCTGTATATATCCTGTACACACACACACACTGTACCTCTGTATATATCCTGTACACACACACACTGTACCTCTGTATATATCCTGTACACACACACACACTGTACCTCTGTATATATCCTGTACACACACACACTGTACCTCTGTTTATATCCTGTACACACACACCACACTGTACCTCTGTATATATCCTGTACACACACACACTGTACCTCTGTATATATCCTGTACACACGCACACACTGTACCTCTGTATATATCCTGTACACACGCACACACTGTACCTCTGTATATATCCTGTACACACGCACACACTGTACCTCTGTATATATCCTGTACACACACACTGTACCTCTGTTTATATCCTGTACACACACACACACTGTACCTCTGTTTATATCCTGTACACACGCACACACTGTACCTCTGTTTATATCCTGTACACACACACACACACTGTACCTCTGTATATATCCTGTACACACACACTGTACCTCTGTATATATCCTGTACACACACACTGTACCTCTGTATATATCCTGTACACACACACACTGTACCTCTGTATATATCCTGTACACACACACACTGTACCCTCTGTATATATCCTGTACACACACACACTGTACCTCTGTATATATCCTGTACACACACACTGTACCTCTGTTTATATCCTGTACACACACACACTGTACCTCTGTATATATCCTGTACACACACACACTGTACCTCTGTATATATCCTGTACACACACACTGTACCTCTGTATATATCCTGTACACACACACACACTGTACCTCTGTATATATCCTGTACACACGCACACACTGTACCTCTGTATATATCCTGTACACACGCACACACACTGTACCTCTGTATATATCCTGTACACACACACACACTGTACCTCTGTTTATATCCTGTACACACACACTGTACCTCTGTTTATATCCTGTACACACACACACACTGTACCTCTGTTTATATCCTGTACACACGCACACACTGTACCTCTGTATATATCCTGTACACACACACTGTACCTCTGTTTATATCCTGTACACACGCACACACTGTACCTCTGTTTATATCCTGTACACACGCACACACTGTACCTCTGTATATATCCTGTACACACGCACACACTGTACCTCTGTATATATCCTGTACACACACACTGTACCTCTGTTTATATCCTGTACACACGCACACACTGTACCTCTGTTTATATCCTGTACACACACACTGTACCTCTGTTTATATCCTGTACACACACACACACTGTACCTCTGTATATATCCTGTACACGCGCACACACTGTACCTCTGTATATATCCTGTACACACACACACTGTACCTCTGTATATATCCTGTACACACACACACACACACTGTACCTCTGTATATATCCTGTACACACACACACACTGTACCTCTGTATATATCCTGTACACACGCACACACTGTACCTCTGTATATATCCTGTACACACGCACACACTGTACCTCTGTATATATCCTGTACACACGCACACACTGTACCTCTGTATATATCCTGTACACACGCACACACTGTACCTCTGTATATATCCTGTACACACGCACACACTGTACCTCTGTTTATATCCTGTACACACACACTGTACCTCTGTATATATCCTGTACACACACACACTGTACCTCTGTTTATATCCTGTACACACGCACACACCTGTACCTCTGTTTATATCCTGTACACACACACACACTGTACCTCTGTTTATATCCTGTACACACGCACACACTGTACCTCTGTATATATCCTGTACACACACACTGTACCTCTGTATATATCCTGTACACACACACACACACACTGTACCTCTGTTTATATCCTGTACACACGCACACACTGTACCTCTGTATATATCCTGTACACACGCACACACTGTACCTCTGTATATATCCTGTACACACGCACACACTGTACCTCTGTATATATCCTGTACACACGCACACACTGTACCTCTGTATATATCCTGTACACGCACACACACTGTACCTCTGTTTATATCCTGTACACACACACACACTGTACCTCTGTATATATCCTGTACACACACACACACTGTACCTCTGTTTATATCCTGTACACACGCACACACTGTACCTCTGTATATATCCTGTACACACGCACACACTGTACCTCTGTATATATCCTGTACACACACACTGTACCTCTGTTTATATCCTGTACACACGCACACACTGTACCTCTGTTTATATCCTGTACACACGCACACACTGTACCTCTGTATATATCCTGTACACACACACACACTGTACCTCTGTATATATCCTGTACACACGCACACACTGTACCTCTGTTTATATCCTGTACACACGCACACACTGTACCTCTGTATATATCCTGTACACACGCACACACTGTACCTCTGTATATATCCTGTACACACGCACATTAACCAGTAGTTAGGGGAAGTGAGGAGATTGGGGGAGGGGAAGTGATAATGTGAGTGTGATGGAATAAGAGAGATATAGCAGAGCAGACTAGTGTGTGTGCATTTGTGGGTAAAAAAGGACCTGCTCTTACCTCACTGACTGATTCAGTGGGGTCTCCATTTCCTGCACCCAAATCCTCCGGTAAAAATGTTGTAGTCTGTGACATCTTGCTACAATCTATGGCTGGAGATATTAATACCTGGTGAGGAAGAAATAAAAACATTACAGTTCAGAGACAACTGCATTCCTGAACACTGTCTGCAATAAACAGTTACCACTACAATGTGCCGGCATTCCCGTGGGCTATAAGGTGTGTGTGTGACATAATGTGCTGACATTCCCATGTGCTATAAGGTGTGTGTGACATAATGTGCTGACATTCCCGTGGGCTATAAGGTGTGTGTGTGACATAATGTGCTGACATTCCCGTGGGCTATAAGGTGTGTGTGTGACATAATGTGCTGACATTCCCATGTGCTATAAGGTGTGTGTGTGTGTGTGTGTGACATAATGTGCTGACATTCCCATGTGCTATAAGGTGTGTGTGTGTGACATAATGTGCTGACATTCCCATGTGCTATAAGGTGTGTGTGTGTGTGACATAATGTGCTGACATTCCCATGTGCTATAAGGTGTGTGTGTGTGACATAATGTGCTGACATTCCCATGTGCTATAAGGTGTGTGTGTGACATAATGTGCTGACATTCCCATGTGCTATAAGGTGTGTGTGTGTGACATAATGTGCTGACATTCCCATGTGCTATAAGGTGTGTGTGTGTGACATAATGTGCTGACAATTCCCATGTGCTATAAGGTGTGTGTGTGTGTGACATAATGTGCTGACATTCCCATGTGCTATAAGGTGTGTGTGTGACATAATGTGCTGACATTCCCATGTGCTATAAGGTGTGTGTGAGGTGTGACATAATGTGCTGACATTCCCCATGTGCTATAAGGTGTGTGTGTGTGACATAATGTGCTGACATTCCCATGTGCTATAAGGTGTGTGTGTGTGACATAATGTGCTGACATTCCCATGTGCTATAAGGTGTGTGTGTGTGTGACATAATGTGCTGACATTCCCATGTGCTATAAGGTGTGTGTGTGTGTGACATAATGTGCTGACATTCCCATGTGCTATAAGGTGCGTGTGTGACATAATGTGCTGACATTCCCATGTGCTATAAGGTGTGTGTGTGTGTGACATAATGTGCTGACATTCCCATGTGCTATAAGGTGTGTGTGTGTGACATAATGTGCTGACATTCCCATGTGCTATAAGGTGTGTGTGTGTGTGACATAATGTGCTGACATTCCCATGTGCTATAAGGTGTGTGTGTGACATAATGTGCTGACATTCCCATGTGCTATAAGGTGTGTGTGTGACATAATGTGCTGACATTCCCATGTGCTATAAGGTTTGTGTGTGTGACATAATGTGCTGACATTCCCATGTGCTATAAGGTGTGTGTGTGTGTGTGTGTGACATAATGTGCTGACATTCCCATGTGCTATAAGGTGTGTGTGTGTGACATAATGTGCTGACATTCCTGTGGGCTATAAGGTGTGTGTGTGACATAATGTGCTGACATTCCCATGTGCTATAAGGTGTGTGTGTGTGACATAATGTGCTGACATTCCCATGTGCTATAAGGTGTGTGTGTGTGACATAATGTGCTGACATTCCCATGTGCTATAAGGTGTGTGTGTGTGACATAATGTGCTGACATTCCCATGTGCTATAAGGTGTGTGTGTGTGACATAATGTGCTGACATTCCCATGTGCTATAAGGTGTGTGTGTGACATAATGTGCTGACATTCCCATGTGCTATAAGGTGTGTGTGTGACATAATGTGCTGACATTCCCATGTGCTATAAGGTGTGTGTGTGTGACATAATGTGCTGACATTCCCGTGTGCTATAAGGTGTGTGTGTGTGTGACATAATGTGCTGACATTCCCATGTGCTATAAGGTGCGTGTGTGACATAATGTGCTGACATTCCCATGTGCTATAAGGTGTGTGTGTGTGTGACATAATGTGCTGACATTCCCGTGTGCTATAAGGTGTGTGTGTGTGACATAATGTGCTGACATTCCCATGTGCTATAAGGTGTGTGTGTGTGTGTGACATAATGTGCTGACATTCCCATGTGCTATAAGGTGTGTGTGTGTGACATAATGTGCTGACATTCCCATGTGCTATAAGGTGTGTGTGTGTGACATAATGTGCTGACATTCCCATGTGCTATAAGGTGTGTGTGTGTGTGACATAATGTGCTGACATTCCCATGTGCTATAAGGTGTGTGTGTGTGACATAATGTGCTGACATTCCCATGTGCTATAAGGTGTGTGTGTGTGTGTGTGACATAATGTGCTGACATTCCCATGTGCTATAAGGTGTGTGTGTGTGACATAATGTGCTGACATTCCCATGTGCTATAAGGTGTGTGTGTGTGTGACATAATGTGCTGACATTCCCATGTGCTATAAGGTGTGTGTGTGACATAATGTGCTGACATTCCCATGTGCTATAAGGTGTGTGTGTGTGTGTGACATAATGTGCTGACATTCCCATGTGCTATAAGGTGTGTGTGTGTGACATAATGTGCTGACATTCCCATGTGCTATAAGGTGTGTGTGTGTTGACATAATGTGCTGACATTCCCATGTGCATAAGGTGTGTGTGTGACATAATGTGCTGACATTCCAGTGCTATAAGGTGTGGTGTGACATAATGTGCTGACATTCCATGTGCTATAAGGTGTGTGTGTGACATAATGTGCTGACATTCCCATGTGCTATAAGGTGTGTGTGACATAATGTGCTGACATCCCATGTGCTATAAGGTGTGTGTGTGACATAATGTGCTGACATTCCCGTGTGCTATAAGGTGTGTGTGTGACATAATGTGCTGACATTCCCATGTGCTATAAGGTGTGTGTGTGTGTGTGTGTGACATAATGTGCTGACATTCCCATGTGCTATAAGTGGTGTGTGTGTGTGACATAATGTGCTGACATTCCCATGTGCTATAAGGTGTGTGTGTGACATAATGTGCTGACATTCCCATGTGCTATAAGGTGTGTGTGTGTGACATAATGTGCTGACATTCCCATGTGCTATAAGGTGTGTGTGTGTGTGACATAATGTGCTGACATTCCCATGTGCTATAAGGTGTGTGTGTGTGTGACATAATGTGCTGACATTCCCTGTGCTATAAGGTGTGTGTGTGACATAATGTGCTGACATTCCCATGTGCTATAAGGTGTGTGTGTGTGTGTGTGTGACATAATGTGCTGACATTCCCATGTGCTATAAGGTGTGTGTGTGTGACATAATGTGCTGACATTCCCATGTGCTATAAGGTGTGTGTGTGACATAATGTGCTGACATTCCCATGTGCTATAAGGTGTGTGTGTGACATAATGTGCTGACATTCCCATGTGCTATAAGGTGTGTGTGTGTGACATAATGTGCTGGCATTCCCGTGGGCTATAAGGTGTGTGTGTGACATAATGTGCTGACATTCCTGTGTGCTATAAGGTGTTTGTGTGTGTGACATAATGTGCTGACATTCCCATGTGCTATAAGGTGTGTGTGTGTGTGACATAATGTGCTGACATTCCCATGTGCTATAAGGTGTGTGTGTGACATAATGTGCTGACATTCCCATGTGCTATAAGGTGTGTGTGTGTGACATAATGTGCTGACATTCCCGTGTGCTATAAGGTGTGTGTGTGTGACATAATGTGCTGACATTCCCGTGTGCTATAAGGTGTGTGTGTGTGTGTGACATAATGTGCTGACATTCCCATGTGCTATAAGGTGCGTGTGTGACATAATGTGCTGACATTCCCATGTGCTATAAGGTGTTTGTGTGTGTGACATAATGTGCTGACATTCCCTGTGCTATAAGGTGTGTGTGTGACATAATGTGCTGGCATTCCCATGTGCTATAAGGTGTGTGTGTGACAATGTGCTGGCATTCCCGTGGGCTATAAGGTGTGTGTGTGACATAATGTGCTGGCATTCCTGTGGGCTATAAGGTGTGTGTGTGTGACATAATGTGCTGACATTCCCATGTGCTATAAGGTGTGTGTGTGACATAATGTGCTGACATTCCCATGTGCTATAAGGTGTGTGTGTGACATAATGTGCTGACATTCCCGTGGGCTATAAGGTGTGTGTGTGACATAATGTGCTGGCATTCCCATGTGCTATAAGGTGTGTGTGTGTGTGACATAATGTGCTGACATTCCCATGTGCTATAAGGTGTGTGTGTGTGACATAATGTGCTGACATTCCCATGTGCTATAAGGTGTGTGTGTGTGACATAATGTGCTGACATTCCCATGTGCTATAAGGTGTGTGTGTGTGACATAATGTGCTGACATTCCCATGTGCTATAAGGTGTGTGTGTGTGACATAATGTGCTGACATTCCCATGTGCTATAAGGTGTGTGTGTGTGACATAATGTGCTGACATTCCCATGTGCTATAAGGTGTGTGTGTGACATAATGTGCTGACATTCCCCCATGTGCTATAAGGTGTGTGTGACATAATGTGCTGACATTCCCATGTGCTATAAGGTGTGTGTGTGTGTGTGTGACATAATGTGCTGGCATTCCCGTGGGCTATAAGGTGTGTGTGTGACATAATGTGCTGACATTCCTGTGTGCTATAAGGTGTTTGTGTGTGTGACATAATGTGCTGACATTCCCATGTGCTATAAGGTGTTTGTGTGTGTGACATAATGTGCTGACATTCCCATGTGCTATAAGGTGTGTGTGTGTGACATAATGTGCTGACATTCCCATGTGCTATAAGGTGTTTGTGTGTGTGACATAATGTGCTGACATTCCCATGTGCTATAAGGTGTGTGTGTGACATAATGTGCTGACATTCCCTGTGCTATAAGGTGTGTGTGTGACATAATGTGCTGGCATTCCCATGTGCTATAAGGTGTGTGTGTGACAATGTGCTGGCATTCCCGTGGGCTATAAGGTGTGTGTGTGACATAATGTGCTGGCATTCCTGTGGGCTATAAGGTGTGTGTGTGACAATGTGCTGACATTCCCGTGTGCTATAAGGTGTGTGTGTGTGACAATGTGCTGGCATTCCGGTGGGCTATAAGGTGTGTGTGTGACATAATGTGCTGGCATTCCTGTGGGCTATAAGGTGTGTGTGTGTGTGTGACATAATGGGCTGTCCTGTTGGGAAGGAGAATATCCCACAAATAATGGATGAACCCGTGGACTGGATACACCTTACAAGAGAAACTAACATTTTAGTCACCACATAGCTCTTTGCCCTTCCTAGCAGTTAAGCAGGCAGAGAGAATGACTGTGGGGTGGAGCTAAGGGGGGAGCTATATAGACAGCTCTGCTGTGGGTGCTCTCTCTGTAACTAGGGAAGGAGAATATCCCACAAGGATGAATCCGTGGACTCGATACATCTTACAAGAGAAATGTATCTTTATTTTAGCCCAACGCGTTTCAAAGGTCCCAGCCGTCTTTGTCAAGAGCAGTAAAAGTATATAAAAGTGCTTTACAAACCGAAGCATACCTTACCGCTACGCAGGCGGTCTTTAAATACATGATTGGTATCGCTACCCGATTCCCTATTGGAGGAGAGCAGGTCTACACACGTTTCAAAATTAAAATCTTTTAACATTAACATTTAAATAAACTTTAAATTCATCATCAAGATTATTATAATGGCTTGGTTTCTTGTCTTCATTCATTTTTCTGTGAAATCGTATTTTCGCCGGTTGTAGTTCCCTTTCAGGTAGTATTTTGTTATAAGTCCCCTCTCAGGTCCGATCAAAGTATAAAGACCACATGGTCAAGCTTATCCAATAAAACCAGATTCTATTGTTTTTCGGCTGCAAGCACCATGCACGTGTACAAGGATGAGAGAAAAACACAGCCGTCACTCACTTGAATCGAGAGCAAAACAAATAGTTGAATCCCAACCTCCCCGTCATGTCTATAACCGACTCAATCTCCGTCAAAATTTCTATATCGTATACCTCTGTAGTGATCCATCTCCTCAACCAAAGTTATATATATGGCTCAACAAACACTCCGTGGGTGATATCCACTGTAGCCAATCGCTGTCACAGAAAAAAGCAACACCCCATAAAAGCAAATGCCAAAGCAAGAGCACACAGACCACACGACTGAACTTATCCACTCCAGCACCACCATCTTCAGCTCCAATTGCCACACATATATACCAAGGTAAAAACCCTAGGGGCCACATGATTGAATTTGTCCAGCCTAGTGCCACTGCCCTCAGCAAAGATTGCGGCATATATATATACATACAAATGAGAAAAAACATAAGTAGTATTTACTAAAAACGTTGAGTGCCAATCCTTGACATAAAGTATACAGAAATAAATTACCAGTATGTCGTACAGGCAATATAATCAATTCTTAGCCTTATTGAGATATTCATGTATTTTTAATGACAACATCTTGTATCTAAATCAATTTCTATATTTCTTACTGATAGAGGTTATAACAAATAAAGAATACTTTATATAGCAGTTAATAGTTGTTGCACAAAAGCAGCAACCCCATTGGGCATAAGTTTTTAGTGTATGTATCCATTTTAATTCTCTTTGATCAAGTTGTTTTGATAGATTTCCCCCCCCCCCCCCCTCCAATGTAGTTTAACTCTTTCTATTCCTATCCATAGAAAAGATTCTTTTGTAAAAAGTTTACAGTTGTTGCAATGTAGCGGCACTCCATAATCATCACAATTTTTTTCTATTTTAGTTTGATGTTCCATAATTCTTGTTTTTAGACATCTGGACGTTTGTCCTAAGTACTGGATTTTGCAGCCACATTGCGACAAATATATAACATTTTCACTTTTACATGTAATAAATTCCTTTATTTCAAACCTTTTTCCTGTAACTGTAGAATTAAATGTTTTATGTGTTCTAGTATAGTTACATTCCTTACGTTTCCCACATGTAAAATAACCAGTCATGTTGCTTATTTGAAGTGTTTTTTTGTGGGCTATGCTCTTTATCAATGAAGGTGCTAGTTTTTGTTTTAGATTTTGTCCCTTTCTGTAGATTGGGTTTTGTGGGGACCAAAGGTCCTAAGTATTCATCTTCCTGTATAATGTGCCAATATTTTTCTATAATTTTTTTGATTGTTTGATGTTCCACATTAAATGTGGTCACGAATTTGGGAAAGTTGTTCTTGGAAGAAGACTCCTTTCTATTATTATCTTCCAACAGGGCTGATCTCTTTATTTTTAACCTCATTTCTTTCCTGTTCTTTGGTTGTATCCTTTCTTTTAGCATCTCAGATTGTTTATCATAGTCTTCTATATTGCTACAATTTTTGCTGATTCTCAAGGATCGCTACAGAGGTATACGATATAGAAATTTTGACGGAGATTGAGTCGGTTATAGACATGACGGGGAGGTTGGGATTCAACTATTTGTTTTGCTCTCGATTCAAGCGAGTGACGGCTGTGTTTTTCTCTCATCCTTGTACACGTGCACGGCGCTTGCAGCCGAAAAACAATAGAATCTGGTGTGGTATCATTGGATAAGCTCGACCATGTGGTCTTTATACTTTGATCGGACCTGAGAGGGGACTTATAACAAAATACTACCTGAAAGGGAACTACAACCGGTGAAAATACGATTTCACAGAAAAATGAATGAAGACAAGAAACCAAGGCATTATAATAATCTTGATTATGTATTTAAAGTTTATTTAAATGTTAATATTGTTTAGGAAAGTTTTTAATTTTGAAACGTGTGTAAACCTGCTCTACTCCAATGGGGAATCAGGTAGCGATACGAATCATGTATTTAAAGACCGCCTGCATAGGCGTAAGGTATGCTTCGGTTTGTAAAGCACTTTTATATGCTTTTACTGCTCTTGACAAAGACGGCTGGGACCGTTGAAACGCGTTGGGATAAAATAAAGATACATTTTTATTATAGTATCTGTGAAATCGTCTTTTTTGAGCATTGGGAAGGAGCCGGTAATCTGCAATATATACTCACAAATTCCTTGTACCTAGAAACAGAGGAAGGGCAAGAGGGATACGAGTTACCCCAGTAACCTAACAAGTGAACCAGCGCCTCTAGCACACCCGATCGATTCACACAGATTCTTGGAGAGACTGTGGGATGGCTGCGGTTTGAAACATTTAAAGGGAAAGTATCAATCTATATTGTACACTTTGTTGTATGCTTGTAATTCTTTCAGGAGTCTGCTGTCCAGCAATCCCATACGTAAAACGGACGATACTCTTCAGCCATAAAGAAAGAGGGGAAGCCGTAGCTTTCTGACCCCTATGTGTCCTAGAAAAAACTACAAACAAAGAAGATGAGTGACGAAAGTCCTTAGTAGCTTGCAAGTAGAACAACCTGAGGAAGAAACCCAGGTTGAGCACACATCACCTTATCCGCATGAAAAATAAGATAAGGAGAATTATATTGTAATGCTGAAAGCTCCGATACTCTTCGAGCAGAAGAAATAGCAACCAAAAATAAAACTTTCCAAGATAATAACTTACAATCTATGGAATGCATAAGGCCAAACGGAACCCCTTGAAGAACTCTAAGAACTAAATTCAAACTCCAAGTAATTGGTCTAAACAAAGGTTATTTAAGAAAAACCAAATGCGCTGGTACAAAACCAAACTACACATAAAAAACAGGCAATCCCAAGGCCTGCAATAATAATATTGTAATAGAAAAAAGGTTTATATTTGAGCGCCTGAATGTGTCAAGCCACAAACTGGCTAAAGGTCTTTAGATTCTGGCTGTATGGTATTAAAATAGTTTATATGTAAAGAGAAAGTCTCAAATAAAAGAATCAATGTTTAAAATAGAAAGGAGAAGGAATAAACCAACCCACGTATTGAGTAAACACAATATATAGTAATTTGTTGAAATAAATCAATAAATTTATTATAATAGTTAAAATGAATGTCACAAATGTATAAAACACATTATATATCATAAAAAAATCCCTAATTGGTACCAATAGCTAGTCTAACTAAAATGTCAAGGACATATATATCTAATATTGTATATAAAGAACTAATAAAGGTGATTGTGTTAACTTCAAGAGATAAAAACGATCTCAATATAACATATACTATAGATTGTTGAATGTAGTTCTAATCACTTCAAGCAACAGTAATTACTGTTAGTGAGTTTTTCTCTAGTTGTGATATAGATCTATATTCAAAAGACTGCAATTTTGTGATTATCACAACTAGAGAAAAACTCTAGTGATTAGAACTACATTCATCTAAACTTACATTCTTGCATTTCAAATAAAGATACCAAGAGAATGAATAACATTTGATAATAGGAGTAAATTATAAAGTTGCTTAAAATTCCATGCTCAATCTGAATCACGAAAGAAATTTTTTGGGTACAGTGTCCCTTTAAGTGACACAAAGCGCTGCTCATTTTATCAACCCCTGAAGGACAAAGATTGAGTGGACCTCACCGGGGATTGAACCCGCAACCCTTGGATTTTCACAGAGATTAGCCACCGTGCCTTAGCACGCTGAGCTTAACATATGTACTGAGCCACTGAAGGCCAAGAAGTGGGCTCAAGGCCTAGACCAGTAATGATAGACCTTTATTTCCTGACCTCAGTCAGAAAAATACTAATTGATGTGGAATCTGTCATGATTCCCAAAAAGCTACCCTTGTGCTTGAGACTAAGAAACACCTTTCCAAAGTCACCTACCATCCGTGAGCTCACGGGAAAAACCATACCATGTCCGTGGAATCTTGCTTGCTGTAAGGAGGAAGCCTGGACCAGGATATGAGCCAGAAAGGGCACCATTGCAATACCTCTTAAGAAATCAGAACTGTGGCAAGACCGAAAGGAAAGACCACGAACGGGAAGTGTTTGTCCATAAAGGCAAACCCTAGAATCCGAGACGAATCTCGGGAACGGCACAGGAAGGTACTGTACCCTTAATCCACCGTTGACATAAATTGACCCTCTAGGATCAAGGGAGAAATGGAACAAAGCAATAGTTTCCTTGAAGGACAGTACCCTTCTGAAAATATAAAAAAGGACTGAAAATACCCTCCTTTGGAAACCAACCAGTATGAGAACTGGAGCAATCACTCCCAGGTCTGAGAAGTCTCCTACGCAGTGTAAGGACGTCTCTCCCTTTGTCTGATCCTTAGACAATCTAGAAGCATAAACTGCCTCTGAGAGGAAAACATTCGAACTCAGAAAGCGAAAACGGAAAGCCAGCCCCCTACAAGATCCAATCCCGGACCGGAGTATGTTCCCCATGCTGTCTTTGATTCAACAGCAGGCTACACTTTCACCAAAATCTTAGTCATAGAACACATAGCCATAAAAACAAGGCTCTAACCACAAGGTACGAAGCTGGAACAGAGCCACTTACGCTCCCAGTTTGATAACTGGAAGGGAAGAAATTGAAATGAAAGAATTAGCCAATTGGCCGCCACACCAGTGACGGTAGCAAAATACACAGATGGTTGCCATTGTAAACCCTGGTGTGTGTCCCATAACTAAATTTAGCCCATGAGGACTATCCTCAAAGGGTATAGAAGTTCACGTAGTGATTGAAACCACTCCTTCCCCCCAAAAGGAAAGTCGTCCAGCCCCTTAGCCGATACGGCTATGGGAAACAGTCTTGTAAATATAGAGAACTCCTAGGGCACCAATTCCATCTGAACTGAAATGCTCAGTAACATGGGGAAACCATTAGAATAGCAATTCCTCCAGCAATGCTTTAACCTTATGTAAAAGCATAGAATGCATCATAACCCCGGGTGGAGTGTGAAGGACACGCAGGGCACTGCACGTGGGCCATAAAATTTCGATTGGAATACTATAGGAGAAATTTGTGGCCATTTGTTAACAGACTCCCAAACAGCAAACGCCGAAGAGGGAATAGGTTCAAAAAGAAAAAATAAATTTGAACAAATCTCAAACAAATTTTAACATAGGAAACGATACTGTTCCTTTAAAGCTGAAAAATTAACTCTATGCTTGAGTGCGTCTGTTTCATTCCCAGTCGTAAGATGAAGCAACAAACAGCTGAAATTCATGTATTATAAATGTACATAGAACAAAAAACAGTACTGTCTCTTTAAATCTTAAAGTGACTCATCTTTGCGTCAATGACCGAAATAATATCTTTTGTA